>NC_056746.1:413918220-413923220 GCF_019279795.1 Protopterus annectens
TGTGTAAATGTCCTCTTCCCCACTGTATAGCTGTACAGCGATACTGGGGTTGTATATATAGCTGGGTGTGGATCTTGTGGACTCAGCCACCATCATTGCAGTTATTGTTGTGTGTATCCCCCGCTTAGTTGGCTCTGATATTGTACAGTTTATGTTAACAGGTTAAATAGTTGTCAATTACACTAGCTTCCTGTTCTACACCACCCCACATCCTCCAAAGTATAGGGCTGTGCCACCCACACCAATTCGAGGATTGCACTACATTGGGGAAGGGGACATATACCCTGCCAGTACCATCGTCAATGACATTAAACTAGCAGACTGATTATTTCCCAATGTGATGATGTGCCTATTCTGTCTTGGTGGAATTACATAGGCTAAAATGGGTTCCCTGCATAAGTACATACATCCATGTGTACAGTATTCTCTGTGTATTGCATGAACACCAAAGCCTCTATGTGTGTGTCTGTTATACACAAACATGTGGTGTGTACCACCCAGTACACTTGCCATTGTTCACTGTAGAAGGGCTGCTGACATCAGCCGCCATGCACTCACCTGTATACACCTCTCAGACCTATCAGGCTTGTGGCACATGCAGTAACTGTTATACAGACCTGTGACTTGTGTTCAGCTGTACCCAGGATATGGCACAGTCAAGGTGTCACCACAGTGCCATACCCCTTGTAGGAAACAACAGCAGACCAACATCCTGCTGACACATAGACACCTACAACACAAAGAGAATACATTATGGAGACCACAATCAGTCAGTGTTAATAACAGCTATAATGCATCATGGCTGGACAGCTACACATCCTGACATGTAAGCATTACGCTTTAGTGCTGAAAACATGTTACACAGCATTACATTGGTACACCTTAGTATAGTCACCCTGTGCATCAGAACCATATTAGCCTGTCCCTGCATCAGTGTTATGGATGACAGGGATGTGGCACAGGTAGCCATTTGGTTGACATCATGCATCTGTGTTAGGGGGTTTCATTATTAATAGGGCTGTGCAGATGTGGTGTGTGTAGGTATGGGGTTGCCCTAGCTGTGTTGGTGATGTGTGCGTGTATGTGTATGCATGCACACAGTTCTCCCATGTGGCTGCCCTATACAGGAGTTTGTTGGACATCTGCAGACCATACCTGGCAGGGTGTGCAGTTCACCATCTCCAGCCACAGACATTAGAAATGTGCCTGCCATGGGTTCCACGGGCACTACCAGAAACAAGGCCAGATGTGGTACTCTTCCCCTGATGATGATGACATATGTCTGCTAGATCCAGGTCCCTCTTGGGACCGACCAGGGCCGGGTCTATATTATATTCTCGAAAGCCGACAGTGTCGAATCTGACGGTGACACAAGAATATCGAATGCTCAGAATCTCGAGGGTGTAACGGAAATCTCCATAGGGGGAAATTTCCATTTACTGCAATGTAGTGCGGTCTCGGAGTTGGTATATTTAAGTAGCGGGGTGTGTGGGGGGTGCAGGGGTACTTGCCCCCCTGCTTAAACCCTTTAGGTTACTTTTTTCTTTCTTTTTTGCCTTTTTATAAGTTCAACGTTTGAAGACATCGACGATATGGTGTCGATCATATGTTGTTCGATGTTTTCAACTATTGATCTTATAATATAGACCCCCAGGGCCACGTGCACGTGGCCTGCTATGTTGTGGAGTGGACAGTGCCCCAGCTCTGACTTGTTGCACGTCCAGGTCGACCTCCACATGTTGGTGTTAATGACCTACATCCACGTGGCTGTCACACTATTCCCACTTTACGCTCAAGCACAGACATTGCACGGTCGAGGATTCCCACCATCTCACCCAACCATCTATCCAGGACCTCTGCAAAATTAACAGTGGGCACCTGCAAGATCATGGATGTTGTCAATATCAGCAGAATGAGTAGCCCTCTGGAGCCTCAGATCCTGTCTGGTATAACATTCCCTACGTGCCTGTGCCTCCATGCTGGCCTGAAACATGTGTCTGGTGACACCAGCTGTGGCACTTCTGCCAGGGGCATGATGACCAGCAGCCCTGCTACAAGCACCCCTGTACATCTGCCTGTGTGGTACCTCGCCTGGCATCCGGCTATGGTTGCTGTATTCAGATACACTTGTCATAATCACCAGACTGTCCT
This sequence comes from Protopterus annectens, assembly GCF_019279795.1. Lineage (NCBI taxonomy): Eukaryota > Metazoa > Chordata > Ceratodontiformes > Protopteridae > Protopterus > Protopterus annectens. The sequence continues at coordinate 413,920,372 of NC_056746.1, forward strand.
GTCTTATGCCACCACCCGCCAACTGTCCCTCATCTATGGCCACTGGTGATGGGGCATGTATAGGCAATGTGACTGTGAACCGGGATGGGGTGCATAACAGTGGGATGTCAACCAATGGCACAGCTTCAGTCCCTGACAACCTTGCCTGTGCCTCACCATATCTATCATCATTGTCAGAGTCTGTATGGCTACTAACATCATTTTGCCTGCAGGAGTGACCCTAACCCACCTCGCCACCTGTGATGGGAAAACAAGAAACGCACTTTAAGACCTGCATGTCATTGCTTAACTGTACACACACACACACACACACACACACACACACACACACACACACACACACACACACACACACACACACACACACACACACACACACACACACACACACACACACACACACTTACAGGTGAGGTTGCACAAAGATATTACACACAGACCTCTCATTACCTATCTGTCAACATGCATGACATATGGCACTCAACAGCATGCACTGCAGCTATAATAAATCCCTGTTACCAGCATTATACATCTCTGTGATGCATGAGTTATGTTAGTAGGTGATGCCCCTTCCCCTGGAACACACTGGTCCCATGTACACAGTTTTGCTGTGCACCTGTTCAGCACCCTGGCATGTACTGTGCACCATACCTCACAGGTGTACACACCATTGCTGAATGTGTATATGTGTGTCAGTTATGTTTGCTCTGCTGTTCATAGCCCCTATGTGTTTGTCCGACACATACCTGGGATGATATGAGGACAGATGTCAATAGTGAATGCCTGATGTCTGATTTGCAGAGCTCATCATCAGCGGTGCATGTATGAGCAATAAAATACAATTACACTGACAACCTTCAAAGCTTACTGTGGCTATGAGGAATGTACACACCCTTATTGACATGGCACCCTCTTCCCTGATATGCCATGGGGTCACAATACTGTATATGTTAACACAAACCTGATATGTGACATATGACCTGTGCAATCAAATGCAGTATTAAACAAATGTGTTAGTTGTGCAGATGCTGATTGAGATGCATACAGTATATGGGTGCATAAGTGTGCACACCCTTAACATGATTTTTTTGCATCAATTGTTAAGTGTAGCAGTCAATATTCCTGGAAGGGGTATACTAGCATGGCCCATCTGTACTTGCCAGTATTTGGTCACTCTGCCCTACAAATGTCACCCACCTCTGCCAGATTGCAAGGTCAACTCATGTGCACAGCCCTTTGAGGTCACACAGTGCCTTCACTATTGCTGTGGAAGTCAGTGTTATGTCTGCCACAATTCATGACCTTGACTGTGTGCCGATATAGCCATTCTTGGTGAGCTTTGGATGTCTGCTTGAGTTCACTGTTGTGTTTCAGGATGACACCCCTCCCTATCCTCAGCCTTTTTGCAGATGCTTGACAACTATGGGCCACACATGAGTGCCATTTTGCAGTGTCCCAAATTCAGAACACCATGTGTACCGGCCAAGTCCCTGCTAATGAACAGCAAACATACAGGTGTACACTAGCATCATCAAGGTACAAATGGGGATGGTGGGCCTGAGGTGTAGTGAGGTGTTGCTTGTGCAGCACATGTATCTTAATTGATATTGTCTGTAGGTTTCGAACTTGGTCTTGGTACAGCATTACACATTGTAACACATGACTTTGGGGGACTTTTGATGTTATGCATATGCTACCTGCGGAGAGCCCTGGCTGATGTTTCCTGTGGAATAGCTGTCCCATCTGATTACCCTAACCCTTAGGCCACACTTATGCAGAGTCCAGGCGATTGTTGATACAGGTACTGCACAGCCAGTACTTGCTAGACATTTCTGCAATTCCCTAAGTGTTGCGGCATGTTTCTAGGCAGCCTCCCTGAGCAGTTTGCAACATGTTTTGTCATCTGTCTTGGATGGCCATCTGTTTCTACATTAATGTTGTCTCATACTTCCTCATCACATACATGACTGTCTGCACTATTTGCCATGGTATATGCAATGGTGAGGTAAGGCTACATCTCCCACTCCTGTGTGCTACCTGTTGGATATGGGATCCATTCCATGGCTTGTATAATGTGTGCAAGTCATGGTTGCCTCTGTTGCAGGTGAGTGGGCAAATGTGATGGACATACGTCTTGGACAGCAGACTATTTATTGGTGTGACATTGAGGACCTCTACTTGATGGAAGGTGCATACTCATAAAGAGTGAATGCTGTCAGTACCGAAAAAGCTGCTTCCACAATATGTTGTTTGGAGTGTGTGCACACATATGCTTCCAGTGTTTAAGGTATGTATTCCCCATATTTGCTGTCCTAACATAGGATTCCATGCTCATGTTAGGATCACATTACAGGTTGTAAGGGTTGTGGAATGTGTTATTGTGATATGCCGTTGTGTAGATCTGTAACAGTTGCCATTGTAATAGTGGTATGTACACTGTAGTAGCACTGTACAAGGGTGATGTTTCAGACATGTTCCTACTGTAGGCCATTTGTCCCACCATTATGTTCATCTCTGTGCACACATCTTGCAATGGCAGGTTGTTAGTTATATTGCAGGACTCTTACATACCCTTCAGATATGCCACCATGGTAACCACTGTGATGCAGTGCAGTTAACAGCAACAATAAGTGAACATGTACAGCATGCATTATGGGTAGGTGTGTTAAATGTGTGCATGGCAAATACCATGGCCATAATGTGGCCGGTGTATTGGCAAACCTGAACAAACAACATCATACTCACCGACTACAGGCTGCTGCCCCAGAGGTATACCAGAGGGACCTACATTGTTGTGTGAGAGATGTGATGTCAGTAGCCATACCTGTGGCATTGGTACAGGGTGGGAG
>NC_056746.1:413928220-413960720 GCF_019279795.1 Protopterus annectens
GTTGGTTATTGTGTTTCAAAGTAGATCTGTTCAGCTGTGGAGGAGGGGGTGATATCAATAATTACAAGAGGTACTTATTTTGGGTCCCTTCACCCCCATTAACAGTGCCTTTGGTCAGATGTTTTGCAGTGAGAGGTTCAGAGTTTGTATCCAATGTGCAAACACAATACACACACACACACATATATATATATATATATATATATATATATATATATATATATATATATATATATTTATATAGATGTGTGTGTGTGTGTGTATATATACATACATATATATATATATATATATATATATATATATATATATATATATATATATACACACACACACATACATACATACATCTGCATATATTTTCCCTACTGTTGAATGACTGTGCTGGATGATATGCTTGAGAAAACATCAAATTTATTTGTATCTGAAATGGCTTAGTGGTAACTCACTTTGGCTATAGTGTGCAGGGCCCTTGGTTTGAGACTTGCAAAGGCTGATTATTTTGTTGCTGAGCAGAACAGGGGCTGTTGGAGACAGAGTGATTAAGGCACTTTAAAGCAGTTGTAAGTGGATTTGTGTGGAGCTAAGCGACGCTTACGTGAGCTTAGCTTAGCTTATGCCCGCTTACAGCGTGCTACTTTCAAAGAAAGAAAAGAAAAAAGGGAGATAGGAAAGTGGTGAAATTGGGGCAAGCAGGGGGACAAACAAGAGGAGAATTAGGTAGAGATCTGCAGGATGGATGTAGGAAAGGACCATAGCTCTGCATTTCTTGGGCAGCAACATCTGCTTTCAATGTGGACAGTTTAGAATTTAGAGCCTCACACCCTACAGGGAGGTGTGTGGGCATCATACAATATGGATGATTGGTAAGGTTAGATTGTGTGATGGGTACATGTCTCTGGGCGAAATTCAGAGCTATGTATGGGACGTGATTTTTTTCTGCTACAGATGCCCTTTTTTTTTTAAGGTGAGAGTGGGATGTTAAGGAAGGATTATAGGTAAGTGTGGTGAGGGAGGTTTGATAGGAGATGTTGCATTTGCAGACAGACAAGACAGCAGACGGGTGGTGTATGACACATGGGGGGTAAACACCTTGTGGGGGAGGGTGGTTGGGAATCCAAGGCTCATGAGCCCCCCAGATGGTAGTATTGGCACTGATGTCTCCACCCGATGGCAGTCACCACTACTCCTTCACAGCCCGAAGGTGGCTGTGCTGGGGTATGGGCTGGAGGGGCCACCTGTCCCTCTAGCTATGCAAGCCTGCCCTCCACCTGGCACAGGTGGTCATCCAGCTCCATCTGGAGGACACTGCGCACCATGCCACAGACCTTGTCCTGGTGACAACATCCTCACCACGCCTAGCAGTAATTCCACCCGAGGGTTTTGCAGGACCAGCAGATGAGGGAGGTCTGGGTTGGGTCCCAGACATGCTGGGACTCAGTGCCTCGGCCAGGTGAGGTGGGAGAGGCTGATCTGCTGGGATCTGCCTTCCCATATATGCAGTGGTGTGGAAATTAACAATGAATATTGGTTAGTCATGCACAACACATTACAACATTAGTCAAAGTAGCATGCATGGATATTCCCATTTAACAAACACAGTGCAATTATAACAGTGCCATAGCAAACAGAACCCATGCATATATGGAATGGCATTCAGGGTTGCAACAGCATGCCAGTTAGTGATGTCAGGCAGGCAATAAAATGATTATTCAACAGGGAATATTAGTATGCACACAGTTTAAACAATGATAAGCCAAATGGAACAACGGTCCCAACAGTAGAGGTTTGTTTAGGAACATACCCATGTTGGCTTCAGTGTGATGGTTGGATCAGTTGAGTGGTGGGGGAAGGGAACAGATTCAATTGACAACTACTATCAAGTATATTTGTCAGTACACTACTATTCACTAGTCTACATTCTGACCACACTTAGTCTACCTGGGCCATGGGGCTGCTACAACAGTTGTAGATATCAACAGAGCAATTCTACTCTTATTTTAGTTAAACATATCAGACCTGTTTCTATACCAATTTCTTTACCTGTGGGCCCTGTGCAGATGAACTGTGTGCACATTACATTGTTGTTTCTACGCATATTTCAGATTCACATATTAGTTGCAGGCCCTGGAGTGTGTGTTGTGCCTTTCACATACATCTACTGTGACATTCTCTGTGTGCAGGTTTCTTGGCGACTGGGGAAATTATCCGTGACAGCGTGACACTTGACGGGCTTGTCTGGGCCAGTCTGCAGAGTGTGGATGTCTAGATTGCATCTATTTGTAGGACTGGGACTGATCAACACAGCAATTCTTCACCTTTCATAGTTATACACATCATAGTAGTATTTCTATTCAGATTTCTTTACCTGTGTGCTCTGTATGGAAAATGTTATGTGTTGCAGTACATTACTTTTTCTATTCAGATTCTGGTTTACAACTGTAGAACCAGACTGAGATGTTAGTGGCGGTCCCTGGATTTGAACCGTGGTGTGTGTGCAAAACTGAACTACAGGTTTAGTCTTTATCAGACTGAGCTACTGGAGAGGTGTTGTGTTTTGCTTGTGACATTTCTATCTAGTACATATTTTTGTGCACAGTACTTTTATTAGGACATGTTGCATTATTTATTTCCCATTTTCAGTACAAATTATGCATACACAACAGATATTGGTGTCATTTTTGTGAAACATGTTCACAGTAGCTGGATTGCACATTTGACTGTTTTACAATTACATACTGCAATTTAGATTCTTGAGTACACAGTGTAGGTTTTAACTCTGCACCTGTTAGCCTTATACATTTTTCAGTACATTCACTGTACATACGATTGTTAACACAAGACACTGCTGGCAGACAAACAAGTAAAACACATTCTATTGGCAATGTGTACTGTTGCTTTTTTCAGTTATTTGACATGCCCATTCTAAAGTATGCAGACAAGCAGTGCTAACTCAGTTCACCTCAGTTAATGCATTCTGCAGGACATACACATTTCTATTTTTCAGGTACAAGTAAGATGACACACACCAGTGTTTAGGATCACCTTTATTAGTTTTGACATACATATCTGTGTACAACTCAGAAATCCACAATTACCATTCCTGCATGATCTGCACAGGGGAATGCTTTTCATTTCTAACTGTTACAGTAGCCCTGACATGGCACTTTCTTGGCAGGTTCACTCAGTCACACTCATACATATTCTAATATTCCTCTCCTGCATATTGTAGCTTGTTTGCTACTGACATCTGTATTACACAGTAGCTGGCAATACTCCATTTTAATGCTGGCAGCCTGACACATACATTTATTCCTGACTTTTACAGCACAGTTATATATACAGGCAGTACTACCATTACTATAATTTTGATTTCTGACTGCTAATACTAGGGGGTATTCTGTACTCACCATACTGCCGATGTAGCCAGGCCAGTTGCTGGGCATGAGCCTCAACATTCTGGGACCTCTCTGTAGCAGCTGTATAGGGAGACATTACACATTAATCACACCTGCACAGTCACAAGTTGAACTTTTTCCATATTTAGTTAGAGATAAGACTGCATACTTACAGACAGGTGGGACATCTTGTGCTCGGGCTTCTTGGATCCACTGGTCCAAGAGTGCACCCCTCCTCCACTTCAGGTCATTATGGTGGTGACGTACCTGCTCACCAGTCCAGGGTATGCCAGTAGCACTGGTGAAATTGCGTGCAAGCTGGTCCATGGCCTCCGCTTTGTACTGTGAGCCCTGGTAGTGGCCCTGCAGCAGCCTGCCATCATAGTTTTTTACTAGGAGCCCAACCATGACCTTGGACTCCTGGATGCCCCAGCATTGTGCTCGGAAGCGAACACCTTCATCGACACCAGACATTTTGGTCCTGCTGTGAGCAATCCCAAATGGTTATGGGTGTAATCCTGCCTGCGCAGTTTAAATAGGGCAGTTTTCCTGCACTTTTTCTTGATTGGCCAGTTTTAATATGCTGAGCTATGCTTAACTCCACTCAAGCCTGCATAGCAATGCTTAAACCAGGTAAGCACAGCTGAAAGCCGGTATAGCAAACCATTGCTTAAATCTATTTTTTTCATTAAATTTATAAATTATTTTTTACATTTATATTTTATATATTCCCACCCGTACTGTCCTATACGTGAGCCATATGCTTGACATCTATCATTCAAATTCCTTAAAAGTTTATTAAATAATTTGGCAGAGTGGGGATTCGAACCAAGCATGTTCTATATGCTAAACCATGGCAGTCCCAATACTCTACAGCAGCTTGATGACATTTTATATCACAGTAGCACTTGTCTATCATTTTCAAGATTTCAGCCAGGCTAAGCATAGTGGCACGCACTGCAAGCAAGCAGTGCACCGCTTAAATTTCGGATTTATTTGATGAAAAAAAAAACATTTTGTTTAATTTTTATTACTTTTCTCTTGCCCTACTGCTTCCATGCATGTGTAGGGTAAGAGTGCATACATTTGGAGGTGTGCACTTGAAGGCTGCTGCCTTCTAGGTGTTTGTGTTTTGTTTTATTTGTTTTTTCAGTGTCCATGGACACTGAAATGTTAGCTACATACATTTCTGTGTCTGCAGACACTCATTTACTATATAATATTAGAGCCAGACTCTAATATTTTATACCGTGACACTCATCTGTATCACAAAGTGCCGTACGGCACTTTTTGAGCAAAGGGGGTGTGTTACATGTGCAGGCACTGCTGAGACACGCCCCCTGCGCTCGCTCCTGGTTCATGACCATTTAAATTAAATAGCAGCATGCCTTCATGCATATGCAAGGCGCTCTGCTATTCTAAACGGACATGAACCACTCTTCTTGCACTGAGCTTTGTGAATCCTGGGGGTAGTTTTTATTCCCCAAAACGTAGGACATTTGCATTTTTAATATAATACAAATGTGCAAATGTGAACTGTCCTGCAAAAAAAAAATTGAGACAAACTGTAACTTTACCCAACAGCACCGGATCTTGTTATTGCCTCAGGAAGTCTGTGCCCCATAGACTAGAACAAGGAAATTGCAAATGGCAGGTTAAGGGGATAATAGGATACAGCTGGAATGGCATTCTGAAAAAAAAATGCTTTATGAATAATGCATCAGATTCATTAACATACATCTTCTGATTAGTTCAAGTCTGCTAAATGTTCTAAAATTCCCTTTACAATAATTTGGCAGCATAATTCCTTCCCTCTGCCCATTTATTGACTGCTGACAGTAAACTTATAAATGCAATTTTGTAAAGTTACTCAACTAAAGATATTCACCAGCCTATGAGACCGTTGATAAGAATTACTTAATATTTAGTGTACTGAATCTGGTTACACTGTTTTTAGTGCTAAAACAGTGAGTTTATTGATTTATTTATTTAGATTTTAGTTTATCTTAAATGTGCGAGGTGGCATTGTCCTGTATAGTTGTAAACACTTTGAATTAAAATTTCACTATAAAAGACTATCTCAGAAATCTCCCCAGTACCTAGTTGCACAAAGAGCAACTGGTTTCCGTGTTGGGGAGCACAGCCCAGCAAGAACAAGTAACAGCCTAGTAGCCAACCATTAATTCCTCTTGTACCATCCAGAAGAAATAAAGCACAAATTAAGGATCTATAACCATAGATTTGCAGTGTCCTACTATCTGTGCAGCCATCTTGATGGATTTGGGCTTTCTGAGGCAATGTGTTGACCCCCTAATGCTAAAGCAAACTGTGCAGTATGTAAGAGATTTAGCCATACAATGTTAGTGAAGACAAGGCTGTCAATTAGGAACATAAACACCACCAAACAGGATGTCAGTAACACACACACTACACCTACTACACATAGTGTGGACCAGGCACATACTCACATGAGCTTAACTGTAATCTTCCAAAACATTAAAAAGCTCCCATATGTATGACACAAAACAAGTATCCACAGCAACCTGTAGAGCATTCTGCTAACACAACATGCACCACGACACATACAGGGCCATCACAAGGTGACTCAACTTCTAAACCTATAACGCAAACCACCATACAACACAATAATTTAATCACAGGAAATTTTATTGTGAGATGCACATGTCCCACTCATCAGACTGAGCAAGAAGGGAGTCACAATCAGCTCCCTATCAAGGCCTGCATCCACCAGATTGCACATGTGCTCATTGCATTACAGGTACCAGTATGACTGTCATAGTCCATGTGGATGTAAATGACCTGAGACATATATCTTTGGACTATACTAAGAGACGCATGATAGAGCTTGCAGACTATGCATCACAGGCTAGTATGAGCTTAGCAGTGAGCAGCATTACACCCTCACCAAGGATAATGTCACTGTACCTACAGAAGATAATTGAGTTTAGCAACTGCATTAGTTTTTGGTGTCACTCCAAGGGGATACAATATTTGTCTGCCTGGGAATATATGGTAGTCAGACCACTCTGCTTTGCCAAGGATGTTCTGTACGTGTTCCCCCTAGATGTTTGAATAAAAACCTTGCCCAACCCCATAGTGTCCATTTTAGGCAGTGCAAGCATGTTAAACTTACAAACATAGCTAAACCAACTCAGAATAACTAAAGGAGTTACTCCTCAATCCCAGGAGTGTAAACAGGAAACTCCACTCCTTGCAAGTTCTCCTTATGCCAGAGAATATAGACAACTGTCCAATTACCAAGACCTAGTTTGCATCCACAGAGAGCACCCTAGCAGTGCAAGACTATAATTGCTTTACACTCATTTAGACCAGCTACTGCACAGGTAGAGTCGAAAGGTGGAGGAGTCTCACTTTACATCAAACATGAATGCACCTGAATACTGGTCAACGTAAATATACCTCAATACTGGTCAAACAGTATGACACACTTAAGCATATCCACATCCAGCATACCATAAGGAAAGTCCCATAGCATGACCTTGCAAGCCACTGACCTCCTCCATGACAGAAGTAGCCTATACCATGTACTAGAACATACTAGAGACAGTTCCCATTTAACCCAATACAATATTCATGAGTGACTTTAACTACCCTAAAATAAACTCTGAATCATACTTGACCTCAAACATGCAGGTCCAGAGATTCCTGGACTTTGTTAACTCAGACTCCCGGGAACAGCTAGTCTGCACGCCCACGAAGGGTGCAAGTATCCTTGACCAGGTCTTCATGAACATGAGCAAATGATGCACTCCTCCTAGTGTAATGTTCTTATTGGTTAGGTTGGACCACAAAGCTGCCAAATTTGAAATACACATAAAGCCTTGTAGCTCGGCTAACCCCAATAAATTTCAAAAATATTCCAAGGCTAATTACCTCCTACTAAGTGAAGTCCAGCAAAATTCCAAGCCCCTCCCAACCTGAAGAACACAGGTTCCTATGTGGAATTGTTCACAGAAGCCCTGCACATTCATGTAAATAGCTGCACAGAGACAGCTGTACCAACCCGGAATAAACATAGAACATCCTCCGAATTCACCCTGATGAAAACCCTGAATAAATAGGTGTTATAACAAAAGAAAGAAGATCATGTCCAAAAACAGGAAGGACATTGTCCATTATGGTAGATACTTTCTCATCAATCTGAACAAGCAACTTAGGGGATTAATCAAGTCCACCAAAGTCAGCTTTCAGAAAAAAATAACCTTCCAAGCTAACAACAACCATAAGGCTGTCTTCAGTTATGTTCACAACCTTAAAGGCAACACCTAACAATATGACAAACTAATGATTAATGGATCCACCTATATGGAGTTAGAGTACACAGAAAGTCTGCTGGCCAGTAATTTTAGCTCCAGTTCTACTCCTCTATCATCCCCAGTCACCCCCCACAAAATACCCCCACCATTTTTCACAAACTTTCAATAGGAACCAAGTCTTCACTATACTGTCTAAGGCCATGAGTACTGCTTCAGTGGGCCCTGATGATACACAGGATGCCTCCTGAATAGTATGAAACATAACCTGGCAGGCCCACTAGAATCTCTATAGCTTCCAGACAGGTTTCATGCCAACAGATGGAGTTGTCCTTCTTCACAAAGGGGGACCTTCCATGGACCCAGGAAATTGCAGACCCATAGGTCTGACTAGTCTAACATGCAAGGCCATGGATCTGATAAACAGTGACATATGAAATTTACATACACTGGACCCTATCCAGTTTTGTCAAAGGCAAGTTATGCTTGCTTAACCTGATGGGCGTCTTTGAGGAGGGTCTTTGAGGAGGTCACTAAAGCTATGGATGAGGACAAAACAGTGTACACTGCCTACCTCAACCTGGCCAAGGTTTTCGACACAATAGCTCACTGGGGCATTGTAAATAAACTTACAAAATTTTGACATAAACCCATGTGCCACGTGATGGATAATCAGCTGGCTCACTGATTGGACATAAGAAGTTAGGATAGGGGAATCCACCTCCACAATGAGGGCGGTCACTAGTGGAGTCCCACAGGGATTGGTTCTGGGGCCTCTCCTTTTTGGCATCTACTTCTCTGAAGTCAAGGCAACATCAAAGACCTCTGGCTAAACTAGGAGCAGTGACTGAATCCCTTAAAGACACACATACTCTTGAAGAGGGCCTGACACAGAAAAACAGCTAGTGCCAAAACTATGGACTAAAAATCAGTGTAAAAAATGCATATCAATGATACTTGAATAATATTGCCCTTTGGAAAGACATTCACCCTCACCCTCCATAAATTACTACACTGATAATACATCCCTATTGGTCAAGGATTGGGGAAACCATGTTGACAATAACTTGACCTTTGACCCCGTGAAAAAATCATTTTACATTACACCGCTTGTAAGGGCATAGCATCCAGGTCCAAGAAGGTCATTGTTCAACTGTACTCTACTCTCATTAGACTAATCATGGCGTACATTGCACTCTTCAGCATGTACCTGACCAGGCATTTGTAACAGTTTAAGAGACCATTAGGGTTCCTCACAAAATCAATACAGGGTGCAATAATAAGTCCTATGTGAAGCGTCTCAAAGCTCTATCCCTGTATTCAAACTCCTACAGACTGCTATGCAGTGATCTGTGGCTAGCCTCCAAAGTATTATCCTCTGATCCCATGCTGATGGATTTGTTGAACATCCACAAAACAAACAGCATCAGAAATACCTGTTCTAAAGACCTAAACAACATCTGCAACATAAACAGGACATATTGAAGGGACAGGTATGTGTCTCAAAGATTAGCCCTTCTCTAGAACAGGCTTCCCATCCATGTGAATCAAAATTCATCCCTAACCATATTGAAATGTAACTTTGACCAGTGGATGGGAAATTGCAAATTTAACCCTGGTTTGGCACCTATATCCCTAATGGACAGTGACAGCCTGTGAACACTTGAATTGTTCAAACCAATATTATAACCATAAAATTCTTTGAGGTATTGACACGTCAGCAATATTTTGGTAAATTTAGGGTGAACTTGGCTAATCTTAAAATGGCTCTTGGACCGATAACCTAGTAACCATCCATGAAACTATTAAAAATGTCCTGGGCCTGTTTTCAACTGGAGTAGTGCTCTAATTTTCTTGTAATCCCTCTTTCTCACTCTCTGTCTTCCTCTCTCTAAGGTTTAAATACAACACTCAAAAAAAAAAACTAAAAGTCTCCTACCAAAGATTTACTGCCCACAAATGCTGAAGTACAAGTAAAATGGCAGACTACCACCAGGCTGAATAAACACTTCTGTATTTAATAAAGCACAAAATCCACATAGCATAAGATAAGCACTTTCGGGTCCAAGCCCTTCATCAGATGACAAAACACTAAAAACAATTCAGTTTTAAACAAGTACTAACCAATTAGAATTCAATATTTTACCCTCCTTTTTTTCAGTTCTGGTTTTAAAGGTACCGGTACCACTCCATTGACTCCAGGGGCTGTATCAGCTGCTAATTCAATAATCTATTTAATTTCATTGAGCTCTGTATGGCTAACCATATCCCCTCCCCTAATATGACTATACATGATTTGTAAAACCATAAATCTAAAATTATGATCAGTTAAAATGTTTACAGTGACAAAGGCATCATTTGGAGGCATGTTTGCAGTATAAAATAGTCCTGAGGGGCCTTCAAGTGTTATGCCCACACAGGGCGAGACCTATCCAGAACTATTAACGTAATGGCAGCACATTAATTTGGAGACGAGTTTTTCCTATATGCAGTTACTACTAGAGTTTTTTTCACCACAAGAGAATTCACTGTTAAAACAAATAGAATCCTCACAGAGTGGGATAGAGACTGAGTTCAGAGATGAACATTATGCCAGTGGGCTGGAAGAAGTTTTTTGCACTGCTTCCGTATTTGATGCCAAATTACAACAAGTAAAGACCAAGAAAATCATCAGAGATTGCCAGGACTTTATACAAGGCCACATTTTCACATGGCTTTAGTTTACCCTTGCTGAATAGAGAGAATTCAGGGGGTTCATGTTGCACCTGAGACGGATGAGTTGGGAGCTGTATCTACTGAGTGCAACATCGCCATGGCAACCAGGGAGAAGCCAAGCATGTCGGGGATGACATTGACCAATGTACGAGTGAGAGAAGAGTCAGCTGACATGATGAGCATGTTGAGAGTGAGCACCAATATGGAAAATGAGAATTTACGATTAGGTGTACAGCACAAGCACGCAGCACCGGAGAAGAGAATTGTGCTTCCTTTTCCTTCTTTACCTGTGCCAGTGAAAAAGAAGATGGATCAGAAGATGAACCATTTGAATCCCAAGGACGCCAAGAATTTGTGAATATACATATAATTTGTGACTGTGACAATATTATATTTAATACATCTGATTATGTATTATCAAAGGAGCGACTATATGTTTTAAATAAGGGTTTGACTTTTATCCCCAGTGTTGGCTTTGTGTTCAGTGAGGTTTTGATTTAATGCAGTTTGGTAGGAATGTGGCATTAAAAAATATGTTTGGGGATGCAAGAAACTTGTTTGGCGATGTGGGAATTTCTGGTAACTCTGTTTTGAGGCAATCTAGTGTTTTTATACCACCTATGCACCCTATAATTAATACTTTTATAACAATGTGTGAGGAAGAAATAAAACCTTATTTGGATGATGAACGTAATAAGAAATATTATAATTTAATAGCAGATCAGAAAAAAAGCTCTTGATACGCTGAAGCAAGATAATAGAATTGTGCTAAAACCAGCTGATAAGGGAGATCCAATCGTTGTGATGAATAAACACTTTTACCAAGATCAAGTCCATGCATTAATACAAGTTAGTCATACTTTTCTACATTTGTCACCATTAATAGTACAAAATATTATATCTAATGTGAGATGCAAATTAGATAAGTTAAAGCAAGCAGAATTATTGAATGAGGGAACATTTAGGTTTCTGTGGATTGAACATCCTGTGATACCTTTCTTTAAAGCACTTCCTAAGGTGCGTAAAGATCTCTTTAACACTCCAATGAGATATATAGTCTCCGGAAGGGGTTGTGTCACAGAAAATATGTCGATTTCGATAGAATGTACTCTTAAGACAGTTTTTAAAAAACTTTCCCAGTATATTAAAAGATACGGGGCATTTATTAACATTGCTGCATGAGTACCTAACAATGGGTGACTGCATGGATGATATGATGGTTACATTAGACGTCAGGGATTATTTACAGTTATAAGTAATGAATATGGTACGAGTGCTACTGACGCCATTTTGTCGAATATAAATGCATATGATATTAACAAGAAAAAGACAATATGTGAACTACTTAGGCTGACATTAGAAAATAATATTTGTATGTGCCAGAATAATTTCTATCATCAGAAATGGGATTGCAATGGGCACACCTTGTGCTAACACATATGCGAACCTTGTTCTGGCACATTGGGAGAATACAGCGGTTTTATAATCTGATCACAATTGGAAGGAATCATTGTGCTTTTATGTAAGGCCTGTGGATGACATTTTTCTTTTATGGAGAGGTGACTCTCCTGAATTGGAACAATTTGTTGGATATTTGGAATCCAGTACTAATTTTCTTAAATTTATCATTAATTCATCCAGACAACAAATAGATTATTTGGATGTGTAATTAATGAGGAATGGTGGGGGCAATATACATACTTCCCTGTTTCAGAAGACCTGCTGGAAGAATAGCCTACTGGCCTATAACAGTATGTACCCCAGATGCACATTTAATAGTTTGGTAAGGGGCCAGGTTGATAGAATCTCCCAGATATGTACAGATGATGCACAGTTTGAACGGGAGATTGTGAATTTAGAAGACAACCTATGCAAGAGGGGTTACAGTAAAGATAAGGTTAATGGAATAATAAATTGTAGTAAACAGATTAGAAGGGGTAGAGCAAAATCCTGGTTCTCTGCTCGAAAGCAGCAAGGGGACCCTGAAACCAGGAATAATGATACATCTAGTAATAGGGGTGATGACATTCGGGTGATGTTAACCTATAGTAGCAACTTTAGGGGAGTGTGTGAAATAATAAAATGAAACTGTAAAGTGTTACTAACTGATGAAAAGATAGGCAATATAGTAGGGCATAGCCCATCATTTGGGTTTATAAGGAATAAGAACTTAAACGACTTACTTTGCCATGAAAGTTACGGGACCCAAGGCAATAGACAATTATCTCACCGTAAAGAGACTTTTAAATGTAGACAATGTAAAGCATGCCCGCATATTGCAGAAAGTATACACTTTACACACCCTATAACGGGAAAAGAATACCATTTCAATGGTTATGCGGATAGTAGAACACGGAATGTGGTTTATTTAGCTAAATGTCAAGACTGCACCTTATTTTATATAGGTAAGACGAACTGTATGTTGATGGATAGGATTCTTGGTCACATGTCATCCATTAGGTTAAAAAATTAGCACAATGCACTTTTATCAGCACATGTGTAAGAATTCTGATCGTAATTTTAGATTTACGGTTTTACAAATCATGTATAGTCATATTAGGGGAGGGGATATGGTTAATCATACAGAGTGCAATGAAATGGATTATTGAATTAGTGGCTGATGGAGCCCCTTGACTCAATGGAGTGGTACCGTTAAAACCAGCATTGAAAAGAAGGAGGGTGCAATATTGAATTCTGATTGGTTAGTACTTGTTTAAAACTGAGTTGTTTTTAGTGTTTTGTCATCTGATGAAGGGCTTGTACCCAAAAGCGCTTATCTTATATTATGTGGATTATATTTGTGTTTTATTAAATTTGGAAGTGTTTATTCACCCTGGTGATAGTCTGGCTTTATTACTTGTACTCTCTCTAAGGTTTGAACAGGTGTCATCAGTTACAAGTAGTTTGTGTCTACTGTAAAATAAGGTTCAAGCTTCTTAATGGTTTATAGTTTGCATGCTGTGATTAACTAATTTTACAGACTGCAGTGGATGAATTTGTACCTCCGCTATTCTATGTATGTGAATATCTCCCATCAGGTCAGTTTATTCAACTTCATATTGTAATGAATGAACATGTATTTATTTAGACATAACAACTGGCAGTATATGTATGAGTATATGACCCTTGGAGTGAAAATGACAAGTCTCTTACCTTCCAAAGAATGAATTTCCACGAAAGCGATAGGTGAAAGAAGGTTCTTAAAAGTAACACCAGCCAAATGGATCCCCCTATCCAAGGAGATTAGAAAGAAAATTCAATATCCTGTTTTAGAAAGAAAGCTACTAGAACACCTTAAGATTGCATAATTTTATTTGTGCTTTATAGACAAACGGTGATGCATGCAAATTCCTCTCATATGCTCCTAGTCACAGTCACTGAAATAACTGTAACAATGATTGTGACATATGTATATGTCTGCGTGTGATACCTCATGTAAATCTGTATATAGCAGGCCTATACACTGTTAAAGGGACATGCTAATTTGTATGCAGCCAAGCTGCAATATATATTTTTTAATTTATTTGATATTCGTTTACCAGGAAAGTCCTACTGAGTATAGAACCTATTTCCAGAGGAAGCCCAGGGAGAAAAGCTCCAATAACAGGACATTTAATGCATGTGCAATAATACACAATGTGTAATATAAGTGTGATGATAGTAGAGACAGCATACACACAAATGAGGTGACAGTAGAAACAACAGTACAATATTTACATTCATAAGTATTTACAGTTTTCTGTAAGTAGTTGGTTAGCATTATTGTGTCTACAACTTTTACTGTGTGAGGGCTTGTTTGTTTACATAAGAGGGCTAAAATTAGGCTTTGTGGATTAAGTCATTATTAACAAGAGGTGGAGGGGTTAGTGGACATTATAGAAGATGGGAAGAGAGATAGGAATTTGAGAGGAGATGAGAGGAAGAGAAAGAGGGGAGGATAGCCAGTAGAAGAAAAACAATGATATTTCAGCCTGTTGTGATGCAAGTACAAATTCAGGAATGGGTGAGAAAGTGTTTTAGTGAGTGTTTAAACAAGTGAATGTTCGATATCAGACTAATGTCCATCTGGAGATTGTTCGAAGCTTTGGCTTCTGAGTTAAGTATAGAGAGTATTCCATGGACACTGATAAGACACTTAATTACAGAAATTATTATATTGTTTCTGTATTTTATATATATATATATATATATATATATATATATATATATATATATATATGTGTGTGTATATATATATGTGTGTGTGTGTATATATATATATATATATATATATATATATATATATATATATATTACGCTTACTTAAATTATTATATTGTTTATTTATATATATATATATATATATATATATATATATATATATATATATATATATAAAATAGAGAGTGTTCAATGGACACTCTTGAAACACTTAATTACAGAATTTATTTATTTATTGACATTTGTTTACCGGGAAAGTCCACTGGGCCAAGAAAACCCATTTTCAGTGGAGGTCCAGGGAGAAAAGCTCCAGAAAACTTACATAGAGTACAAAATAAAACATCTTTTTACATAAGAAGTGTCTAAACAATAGTATGCAAAAAAACATATCATGCATAGAGTGCAAAATATAAAACATATTTATACATGAGAAGCGTCATAACAATAGTATAAAAATTCACAGAAGATAGAAAAATCATTGGAAATCAGAAAATTGGAATTATAAATTTTATAATACCAGACAAAATACAGTGATATACGGCAACTGAGAGACAAACTTGTTATACTTGAAGTAAAGGAGTGTAACAGTTGAAACTTATTTGAGAAAGTATTGGGACCATGGACGTATGTTTAGTATGAAGGCATAGGGACAGACTAAAGAAATCTAGTACAACATGCATAACAGAAATTAGTATATTGTTTATTTTATACTTTTCCTTATTTCCTACCTTTGTAAACTGTCACAATATTGTAAACAGCATAGCCAAGAAATAACATATTTAATGTATGTAGCTGTGTACCTGTATATTCTCTGTACTTACCAACATGGCACTTGGCATTTTTTATATATTTTTACCATGATAACTAGGTCATGGCTGAAAAGGATCCAAGGACCAGACACTTGCCCAGTAAGCAAAGCAATAAGTAAATGAGATCTACAGATCATTTGTTTATATATATATATATATATATATATTAATATATATATATATATATATATATATATATATATATATATTTGCATCAATTTGCCAAATTAATAACAGAATAAATGCATAGGTTTTAGAGGAATTGTAGTAGCTTTGGTGAAATAATCTGCTGACTATGCACTGTGTGTAAATAAATAAAAGTGTTTCTACAGAGTGTACCAGATATAGAGGATCATATTTGAGTCTTTGATTATAACCAGCTTATTATGTGTTTAAAGACATGAATAGTAAGAAATTCACATTGAGAGCAAAGCTCGAGAAATGAATCATGGCATTCTTGTCGAAACTACATAATAACATGTTATGATCAGAGACACGATCATAATCCTTTGCAATCCATGGAGCTTTATCTGCTCTATGTATTACCAGTTATTAAAAAAAAACGAAAGTATAGAATCACAAAATATTATACTGGCTATCCAAGTCAGTATAGCACTTAGAGCTGTCAGGAAGCAACTTCTTTGCTTAAGAATTCTGGACAAATCCAAAAATAATGGCATGACAAAGGATTAAAGTTAGGGACAGTTTTTAAATATTGCTTTAATTTACTTATGTTAATAGAACAACAAGTTTTGCATCAACATGCAGTTTATGAACGAGAAGTATAAAACTCTAATGTCTGCCATTACTGACTGTCTATAATCTTCAGTAATTTAGCAGAAAATAAAAAAGAAAATATGAGGGACAGGGAGAAATATAAAGCAAAATCAGGAATATTCTGCAAAATCAGAGACAGTCGAGAGCCAGATAAGAAATTTCCTGCTGAAAACTAACATCTTTAAAAGCTGTTAGACACTTCATACTGCCACACTTTCAAAGTGGCACAGTGAAGTTCTAGCAGCTTTTAAAAGTTGTTTTACCTTCTGCTACTCTTCTGTCTGGTTTTATTCCATAGTTCAAAGCCCAGTCTTAACAGTGCATGGGTATCCTTAACAAGCTTTTGTTACACACCTATAAATGCTGTTAATATCAAATCTTATGTTAGGCGTGCACTTAATAAGCTTACCTTTTTCTCAAATTTGGAGCACAGTTGTGGTGCTCAGACCTCTCAACCATGCCAAATTACTTGTTTTTTACTGAGTTTTGGGGTTCAAATGAAGGGGTGCCACGATTCCCGAGTGACACCCCTTCATTTCCGATATTTTTCTCTTTGTTTTTAAGTTTTCGCGGCTGGAGCTGACATCATCACGTACGCGATGACATCAGCTCCCTCAGGGATTTCCAGCCTGCGCGATTACATCAGCTCAGTCTACCAGCCTGTCAGAATTGAGCTCAAGGAGCTCACGCATTTCCGGCTGGCCAGGCTCAAATGCGAGCGGGAGATTTACTGGCTGCTGCAGGGATTATCGGCTGCAACATAGAATGAAGTACTTCGGCTGTGCTCAAATGCAACTGGCTCTTGTGTTTGGGACAACTGGCTCTTGTTTTTGGGATGACTGGCTGGATTTGGCTGCTCAATTACAAGCGGGAACAGAATGAAGTACAGGGCGAGTTCTGTCGGTGGGGAATGAAGTAAGGAAACTAAGTGTGTGTGTGTGTGTGTGTGTGTGTGTGTGTGTGTGTGTGTGTGTGTGTGTGTGTGTGTGTGTGTGTGTGACTTGATGGATGCATTTATGGATGAATCATACCCTGAACTGGGAATTAGTGTTGATTAGTAGCTATCCCGGCA
This sequence comes from Protopterus annectens, assembly GCF_019279795.1. Taxonomy (NCBI): domain Eukaryota; kingdom Metazoa; phylum Chordata; order Ceratodontiformes; family Protopteridae; genus Protopterus; species Protopterus annectens. Next base: position 413,945,487 of record NC_056746.1, read on the forward strand.
GTTTATGCATCATATATATTCTATTATGAGGTTTCTAGAAACCCTGTAGTCTTAATTCCAGCATTTATTAGCAACATCAAGAATATCTTAAAGCATGACCCTATGATATGGTGCCCCCCATATAAATGAGAGATTTTAATGAGGATCTAGTAACAGTCTCTATGTACAGATTAATTGCACATTACTTAATCTATTGGTTCTCAAATAGGCATTTAAAGAGTGACAACATTACAGCTTTCTTCTCTATTATTTATTACCTTCTTCCTGAATGTCTACAACTAAAATTCAGAAAAAGGACTTATGAGTTCAAAGACTCCCTCTGAATGCAACATCAGTTTTTTTTTACCAAAATGGGTCAATGTTTATATATATATATATAAACAGAGTAGTTAAATAAGTGGAATTCTCTTCAGGAAAATATTAAAAGAATTCACATTCAGTGGTAGGGGAGTGGATATTTAGAAAAACAGTTTTGATATTTATATGGATAAATCTAAGCATGAGTATGAAATAACTGAACTATATCTATATCTTCCATTTATTCTGTTGTGCATTCATTTGCATGGCAGATTGAGCTGCAGGATCATTTGTTTGAATGTTCAGTTTCTTAAACATTTATTTTGTTGGATGGGATGTGAGTGTTTTTGTGTGTGTGTGTGTGTGTGTGTGTGTGTGTGTGTGTGTGTGTGTGTGTGTGTATGCGTGTATGCCCCCCATTCAATACACCTGGTGGCTAAAGACACTGAAGCTCAAACCCTGTACCTTGAGTATAGGATAAAAAGAGCCTAACATCCCTAGCCACCATCACTCAAGAGTTTTGCCCAGGTTTCTTTGTGCTAAGAGTTGAGAGCTATAGTGAGAACTGAATTTGGATTCCCTCAAGTTTTTTGTGCTAAGAGTTGAGAGCTATAGTGAGAACTGAATTTGGATTCCCATTTCCTCCAAGTTTTTTGTGCTTAAGAGTTGAGAGCTATAGTGAGAACTGAATTTGGATTCCCCCCAGTTTTTTTGTACTAAGAGTTGAGAGCTGTGGTGAGAAGTGAGAAATGAATTTACTAAATGATAGCCAGTAAGTTTCAGTCTTCCTATTTTTCAGGAAGTTGTTGATTTAGCATGGTGGTATGCTCCTCTGACTGTATTACATAGGGTCCTGGGTTCAATACTTACTAATGAAATGCATGGTGGTAACATAACATTTTATTTTAGTTATTTACAAAATTATACAAGCAATGTTTAAAATGTGTCCCTGGTTTTTGACCTTTTGCCCCCCCCCCCAAAAAATGAAATTGAAAATAAGTGCGAGAAGCTGTGCAAGATACCTATGGCTTACCAAAGAAAAACGACTGGAGAACAGCAAACCAATCCAAGCTTTGATGGTAGAACAAGTTACATACAAATAAAATTGTTAACCTAGGTTTCATCCCAACAATTTTAAGTGTGGGAGATGTAGTACTTATAAGTATATTATGGAAACAGGGCAACATATTAGGGTTCATGACTGTTTTATTCCTATTCAGGGGCATTACAACTGCCACACTCAGAATGTGGTTTATTTAGCTAAATGTGAAGCATGTCCTGTGTTTTCTGTAGGGAAAAACTTCCAGGTGTTTTAGGGAGTGAATGAATGAGCATATATTGGATATTAGACACCTTAGATTGACTAACGCCCTTGCTAGACATAATGGTGAATTTTCAGGGAACAATTTTAAATGTGTTATTCAGCAGATTAAACAAGACATCCAGGGAAAGATACTAGATGTGCATTTAGATACTTGTGAGCTGAAATGGCAATTAAAGTTAGATGCCCAAAATTTTCCTGGCATAAATGATAGCATTAACATTGCTCCTATATTAAAATTAAAACATATATTAACATATATTAGGTAGGAAATAGTATAATTTATTTTATTAATATATTAATGCATTTTAAATGAATGAATTTCATGAAAATGTTAAACTTTTATGTATACTTGTAGTTGTATGTATTAGTTATTCAAATTAGTTATGTTACTTTAAGGTTTTAAGTTTAAGTTTTACATTGGTTAATTGGGTGAGTATTTAAAGGAATGTTCAGGCAAGTATCATTGTTCTAATGATGTCCTTAAGGTTAGGATGAAACCTAGGTTAACAATTTTATTTGTATGTCACTTGTTCTACCATTAAAGTTTGGATTGGTTTGCTGTTCTCCAGTCGTTTTTTTTTGGTATGATTGTGTTTGGTTCCCAGATTGTTTGATGCCTATGGCTTACATTGCTGTCATTCTATTTATAGTGAGGGTGTGGAAGTAGACTTTTATGATGGAAATGTTCTGAATTGGGCAGTTTTGTCGTTATTGGTTCATGCATTTTGTTTTATTGCCTACAGTACAGTCTAATGGAAAATGTTCAAACAATCAATTTAAAATGTGCTCTGTCTAACAAGTGTGCTATATTATATAAGGAACACAATTTAAAGTCAGTAAGGTGTATCAAAGAAAAGAACGCATGTATGTTTCTTGCTTTGTGTGCAAGGGGCCAATTATTTCAAAGCAGCTCAAATTTAATCTTTATCCACCACTGGTCAGATGCATTTTCTTTGGATGTGGTGTGGGTTTCAGTGCTGTTTCAATGAATGTGAGTTTCAAGGGCAGACAAGTTTTAATGCCAAGTCTATTTTCATTGTGAGACAGTATTGCTTTTACCAGATGTCTATTAGTGTTTGTGCATTGTTGTGCTATAAAAATAAAATCCAGATAATCATTTTAGAAGTAAAGCAGTATGCACACATTAGTGTTTATGGTAAATGGGGCGAAATACCCAGGTAATGGGACATTGGAATGCCTGCAGGGAGGACTCTGGTGCCATATTTTGGTTGCCTGTTCTTCAGTTATGTTTGAAAGTTGGTATCCCACAATTCCATTGAAGTGGGTGGGGTTACATAATTATGTATGCAAATTAGATGTTAATCAGAGTACAGATTTGTACCTATTTTTCATGGGCCTTGTCCAGATTTTTGATGTTTCCAAGTTGAGAGGTATGGTGGTGCTCCACACACTGCATATGATTTCATCAGATCCTTTATCTGGAATCTTCTACTGTTAGGTTAACTGGATGAATGGATGGATGGACAGATGTACGCAACTCAGCTTCTAAAATTGTAACTAAAAGATATGTATTTTAACAGTATGATGACAAAATATAAGGCAAATTAAAAGTACCCATATCAAGTCGTGTAGATCATATGTTACTAGATTGGGTTCTACTTCTAGAAGACTAATTTAGTCAGCATTCTTATAGTTACTTTATAATGTATTGCATTTATTTTCCAGCTCTATAATATATTTCCATTTTTGGGATTCCTCCTGTCTGATCACAAGAAAGTTATAGAGAACATTAAGGAATTCCATGTTATTCTGAAGAACGTTTACAACGAGTACAGGTCAAAAGTCTGCAAGGACAATGTGCGGAGCTACATTGAAGCTTTTATTATTAAACAACAAGAGGAGGTACTTTTTTTTTTTTAAAACTAGAATAATTTTCATTGAAGTAATCTTGCATTTTCCATCATGTAGTACAGCACAATGTATTATGAGTGAACAGCAGACATGATACCACTTTGAGTTCTGGCAGGTAACAATATACGTCAACAATGACTACAGTCCTTTATACACATTACTAAAGCTATTTAACTCTTCTTACATTAATGGCTTCTTTTTGAAACAGCACTTACTTCTGAGTTCCATTTTTCAGTTGAAATATATTCCTTCAAAGGGATGAATAAGAGTGAAAGGTTTAGGTTGTGAGTTTAGGAGATGCATGATAATACATTTTAGCAGTAGGCTTTGCTGAAAGAAATAAGTGCAATCCAGAGTGGTAAACATGCAGAATGATTGCAGAGCTTTTAATTCATGTACCAGGTAAATGAGTTAAGATGCTGCAAGAACTTAAGGGCAAGAGAAATGCAAAACTTTTGGGAAGTGGAAGGAAATGAAAGTAGCCAAAGCGCACTGGCATGTGCATACACACATGTCACATGTAAACACAATGAAGGTGGAGACTCCATAAAGACCGTGATCAAAAGTTAGAACTGATCCCCTGCCTTGGTGGTGATACTTGTTGTGCATTTACATTTTAGGTAATATAATTGATATAGCACCAAAATATTGCAGTTTTTTAGCTCTCATCAGTTCTGACCTTCAGTTCCCTGCTGTACTTATCCTGCGTGTATTTCTCCTCGTGGTAGAATCCTCTTTCATTTAGCAATAAATGCAAATATCAGTAAATATCACCTCAATTCAATAATGCTGTTTAGTCAAAATTATTTACATGGAAGAGACTTGAGTAAAGGCATTATTGTGAGCCACAGTATTTCAATTTTCCAACAGAACTAATCACTGGGGAATCGACCAAGAAAAACTAAGTACCTAATGTGGAACACTATTGCTTCCTCCCATATTCTTAAGAATGCATAAATGTATTTTAAAATACAAGTTTCTAAGTATCTGCAGGTTCATTCTGTAATAATTTACTGATAGCATATATAACATTGTAATTACTACAAAGTATGAAATTACAGAAACATGAATGACTCATGCTGAAATAGTTTGCATGTAAAGACATGGAAATAAAAACTAGTGTTGGGCATAATCAAAGGCATTGGCTTTCACATCAGTGTTTTGAATACTGCACTGTGTGATGTATCCTGCAGCAACAAATTACTTGTTGTGAACAAGTTAGAAGATAAGAAAAAGTAAAATACTGAATCTATTTCACCACAAGTCCATAGATAGTTAAGGTTGTAAGCTCTCAAAACAGCAGCGTTCCAAAAATGACTAATCAAAATTTATTTGCCAGTGCCAGATTGGCCAATAATCATAGTACCAACAATGGAGCTAAATAGGCAAATGTTTAAAAAACATTTTCTAGTAGGAGTAGAAATCCCTGCTATCTTTCATGAGGGGACTTATATAAATCTCAAATTAGTGCATTGTAGGAAAAGGCGGCCACGGTGGTGCAGCGGTTAGTGTTGTCACCTCACAGCAAGAGGTTCTCTGGTTTGATTCTCGGCTGGGGTGCCTTCTGTGTGGAGTCTGCATGTCCTCCCTGTGGTCGTGTGGGTTTCCTCTGGGTGCTCTGGTTTCCTCCCACATCCCAAAGACATGCAGTAGGTGGATTGGACACTCTAAATTGGCCCTAGGTGTGAGTGTGTGTGTGTGCCTTCTGTGGCAGGTTGGGTGCCGGGCTGGCAACTCGACACCATAAAACTCCACTGCCAATCATGAGCGGACAGATGATCCGCTGTGGCGACCCCTAAAGACGAAAGAAGACGAAGAAGTGCATTGTAGGAAAATTAAATTCCCAGGTCACAATATCCTTACTCCCAATAACATTGTAACATGACAGCAATCATTGAACAAATCTGTGATGCTGAACTGAATTTCACCAAACAGGGTTCTTTTAAGCATGGTACCCAAATACTCCATCTAGAAAGTGAAATAAGATGCTCATAAGTGTGTATCATGCATGTTTTTACATAAATTCAAGAGATGAAACATGATTTGGGTATGCTGTAACATCAGCAAAATTCACACACTAAATTGCTTTAGAGCTAGCATATAATGTACAAATATTAAGAGAATGTTATAATTGATTACAAAAATCTTGTTACTAATTTAAATATAGCTTTATGATATTAAGCTCCTGTTTATTTTCTATTATTAATGTGTAATGGTGCACATGTTGTTAGCAATGACTGGCAGTGCTGATATTGTTGTGTCTTCCTCTTCACATAGTTACTTTACCCATGTCTCTGATGGGCCATGCTTTCCCCTTCCTGCCATTAGTACAAGTCATTTACTTCATAGAATAATATAGGAGTAGAACCTCTACTACTGACCACAGTAGTGCTAAGTATTTTTTAATGCATATAACAGACTGAAAGGAGAAACAGAAAAAAGATAGAAAGATGTGTGGGTGTACAACATCATGTTCCTACATCCCTGCTCTCACAGCATTTGATTCATACTTTCCTTTTGTTATCCCTTGCTATGGCTTGTTTCCCTCCTCACCCATCTTTCTCCTGAAAGATTCTAACTCTAACCCTGTTGTTATCCTTCTACTCACACTTTTTCTTAGTTAGACATATGTTCACCACCAATCTAAATACATTTTCCTGTGTGTCATCACTTCTGTCTCATTTCCTTCATTCACCAGTAATCTGTCCTCTTTTGACTGATTTCTCACCATGGTTCCAGGATGTCACAATTTCCACCCTACCCACAACTCAAGCCCCCCTCCCCCAGGATCTACTATGCATTTATATGTAACCTCAGTCTGTTTCTATCTCACTTCTTAAATCCTACTTAATGGGCCTCTGCTCTCTTTATTTTCCACTACACTTTATCTTCTAATGCGTTCTTTCTGTTGCTCTACAAACATACCGCTTTGTAGTGATTCACCTTCCTGATGTTCTTCGTATTTCACTGTTGCAGTCATTATATTTGGGTTATCTGCTTGCAGTAGCCCTCAAGTCGGCCTGATTAACAAAGTCTTGGGTCCTGCATCGGTTGCTGTCCCTTCTTCCATGGCATCAGGTCGTCAGGGGTATAAAATATGCAGCCGATGCCATTACATCAGTCTTTCTTGCCGTGCGGTGCCTGAAGCAGAAGCAGTTCGCAAGTGTCGGTTGTCCAACTCCTGAAATTTTTGTTTTTGAGTTTCAAAACCGAAGTCTTCAACTAAAACTAAGTACCCCGTTGGGGAAACTTTTTCTTGCTCCTTACCGATGTCAGTAAAAGTTAATAATTACATTACTTGTGGAAAGCAAATACCTCACAAAGATTTTCATTCGTACTGTATTCCTTGCCTAGGCCCTGACCATGACATACCTTGCTGTCGGTTTTGTGCCTTATTTAATCAGTGCACTATCCGTCGTCGGTATATTTTCGCTTCTAAATATTTCGGTTCTCTGTTCAGTTATCCAGAAATGTCATTGGTTAGCCATCCAACTACCAGTATTCCAAAAAAAAAACAAAGATAAAGACAGAGACAGGCCGCCTAGAGCCAAAGCTGTCGATGATGCTTCTCCTAAGCCAGTCACCAGTTCACCGGTACTCAGTGAGACGCTTTCACAGCCCCTTATACCCGCTACTTCTGATTTGCAGGCCTCTACTGAGACCCATTCGGAGTCCAGTATGCCACAAGATGCTACATCTGTGGAACCTGTGAATGTCTCTACCTTGGATGGGTCCGGAGCCGCTGTGCAGGCACCGGCTTCTGAGGGTGTATTCAGGCCTACGAACTTGCATATTAAACCAATGCCTCCTTTTTCATTTAGGCCTAAACCTAGAACCATGCCTAAGAAACCGACGCCCAGGCCGCATGCTCAGGCCTCTATGCCTAAAAAACAAATGATAAGAATGGCTGAAGATCTTATAACTCTAATCAGGGGAAGCCAACCACCTCCTTCTAAGAGACCTAGGACTGAAGTTGTTTATGAAGCTTCTGACCAGGATTTTTTCTGATTCTTCTGATGATCTGGATTTACCCTTATCTACTTATGAGGATTCTGATTCAGAGGACTCTGTTCCCCTCTGCTTCCCCTCCAGAGGATTTTTCTGTTGGTAAAACCTTACATATTCTAAGGGAGCATTTCCACTGGGGAAAGCCAGGATTTTTCTGATTCAAAAAAGAGGCTTAGGGATTTCTTACTCCTGTCTCAGCATAGGCCTTTAACTATACCTCCTGTACTAGTCATTGTTGATGATGCCTTTTCAGAATCTAGTTTAGCCACTGATTCTTTGCCTCCTGCTCCCAGAAAACCTGACAGATATTACAGGGTTCCTGATTCACACAAGTTCCTTTTTAAAAATCCTATTGCGGATCCAGAGACTATTTCACAGGGACCCAAGGGCATTAAGGCTTCTACTGCTAAAAATCCTATCCCTTCTGATAGAGACTCCAGGATGCTGGATAGATGGGGTAAGAAGGTTTACACTTCTGCAACCTTGGCCATTAGGGCTTTAAACTGCCAGTTTCATATGTTGAAGTATCAACAACATGTTATTGGATTGCTTAAACAGAAAATGATGTTGATTCCTGGCTGTGCTGAAAACAAAGAATTACAGGATTTAATGCATTCTGATGAACAGTTTGGAAAACATACTTTGCAATGTGTATTTGATTCATTAGAGGCCTCTTGCAGGGCTGCTGTTTCTGGGTCTGTGCTCAGAAGGCATGCTTGGCTTAAGGAGCAATCTTTGCCTGATCATGTTAAAGCTAAACTGTTGGATGCTCCCTTAAATCAGGACCGCCTGTTTGGCAACAAAGCTGAGGAAGTTCTTAAAAAGATGGAAGATAAAGCTAAATGTATGCAAACTGTTAAATATTTCTTGCAAGTTCAGCCTCCAAGATTTAGTAGGTATTGGCCCTCTAAGAATTGGTCCTTTCCAGCCCCTTCTAGGTCTTCTCAATCCAAACCCAGACACAGCAGAAACCCCAGGTTTCAGTCCCAGGAGACGCACAAGACTAGGCAGTGGGGGGGTTTCCGCATCCAAATCTGGGAGTAGTAAGACTCCCCCCTATGGAAAACTGCCTCAATGACTTGCTTTTAAAACTTCCAAGCACTTCCCAACTGAATGCTCCTTTAGGTGTAAAGATTGGTCTGCAGGCAAAAAACTGGGAACTCATTACCCAGGACAAATGGGTTTTAAATACAGTGTCCCAAGGATACAGATTTTACTTCCACACATTACCAACACCAAGCAGGTGGCCATATCTACCCCCAAATCAGCAGGTAGAGGCCCAAAATCAAGTACTCTCCCTCTTAAGCATGGGGGCTATTCAGCTGATACCGGAAAAGGAAAAGGGACAAGGTTGCTATTCGAGACTTTTTCTGGTACCCAGAAAAGACCATTCTTGGCGTCCTATCCTGGACCTTTCTACTCTAAACATCTTTCTGGTGATTCGAAAATTCTAGATGCTGACTCTTCACCAGCTGCTTCCTATGCTAGGCAAAGATGCCTGGTTGGCAACACTAGACTTAAAAGAAGCATAACTGCACATCCCTCTCAGGGAGTCTTGCAGAAGATACCTATGCTTCAACGCAGGCTACATGCACTATCAGTTCTCTGCACTGCCCTTTGGCTTATCTACTGCACCCAAGGTATTCACAAAGTGGCTAGCTCCAGTCATTGCATTTTGCAGGCAAAGAAATATACCCATACCTGGACGATTGTCTAATTCAGGCAGAAAGCCAGGACATACTTTTGAATCATCTGGCTTTTGTTCAAAGGGTGCTCACTTGTCTGGGGTACACCATAAATGAAAATAATTCACACCTGGTACCCTGTCAACAAATTATATTCCTGGGAACAAGCTTGAATACAACTTCCCAGATGGCATTCCTCACACCAGAAAAATGGATTCATTTGACAACCTACTTCAAACAAGTGGTCACAAAAACCCAGCTATCTGCAAGGCAAATACTGCAAGCCTCGGGGTTCATGGCCTGCATTCTTCTAATTCCATATGCAAGGCTGCATATGAGGAAACTACAATGGCATCTAAAAAGCCTATGGTGCCAACATTCTCAGGATCTATAAGCAATGATTCCTATTATACCTTGCCTATGCCTAGAGTTCATCTGGTGGGCAGAGGCCTGCCACCAAAACAAGGGACTACCATTCACACTACCCCCTGCCGCCCAAACCTTAACAATAGACGCATCAGACTATGAATGGGGGGGCTCACATGGCAGGGAAGTGCATTCAGGGCAAATGGAAACCAAGTCAAAGAAATGTTAGCTGTACAGAATGCTGTTACAGCCTTCAAGGATGACATTCTTTCAGTACAACTAATGGTAAAGACGGACAACACCACTGTCATGTGGTACATAAACAAGCAGGAGGGTACACATTCTTACCCCCTCTGCAAACTAGCCATGGCATTGTGGAACACAGCCTTGAGCTACCAAGTGAATCTACAAGCTCAATTCCTGCCAGGAAAACTAAATACACTGGCAGACAGACTAAGCAGAAACCTCATGGACCCACACAAGTGGAAACTGGAACCAAGGATTTTCAACATGTTGACAAGCAAATGGGGGAGCCCAGATATAGACCTGTTTGCCTCCCCCCAGAGCCATCAATTGGTCAAATTTTGCACAAGGATTCCCCACAAGCTAGCTTGGAAAGTGGATGCTCTGTCCTTCAGCTGGAAAACCCTATCAGTTTATGCCTTTCCTCCTCTGCCTCTGCTCTCCAAAGTACTACTAAAGATCAAACAGGACAAGCCAAGGACGATTTTAATTGCACCAGACTGGCCACGCCAACATTGGTAACCCCTCTTGCGCAGTGTGTCATGCTTGGCCCCATGGCACCTGCCTCAGACTCCTTCCCTGGTGTCTCAGCAGGAGAACCAGATTCTGCACCCTCAGCTGCAAACCCTGAACCTAGCAGTCTGGCTAATTACCTAATCTCTCCTTTACCATCTCTCAGTAAATCAGTGATGGATATCATTTTAGAAGCAAGGAGGCCAAGTACTAGAAAACCTTATGCTGCAAAATGGAAAAGATTCTGTGCATAGAACCAATCTCAAGGGATTAGTGCAGCAGCACCCAGTTTACCTCAGATTCTACAATACTTGACTGAGATGCTTCATAAGGGCTTGTCCTTTTCCTCCTTCAAAATTCATGCCTCAGCCATTTCAGCTCATTATAATACAGAGCCTCCCCTCTTCTCTCACCCACTGCTCAAGCATTTCCTTAGAGGGGCCAAAAATGTAAGGCCACCCAGGAGAGCTCCAACTCCAGCCTGGGATCTTAACTTTGTCTTGGAGAAACTCACTCTTCCCCCTTTCAAGCCAGCTGTTACTGCAGATTTAAAATTCCTTTCTTGGAAAACAGCCTTCCTTTTTGCAATCACTTCTGCAAGAAGGGTATCTGAGTTACAGGCCCTTATGGCAGTGGAGCCTTTCATCATCTTTCATGCTGACAAGGTGTCCCTCAGAACCAATCCCTCCTTCATGCCCAAGGTGGTATCCAGTGTGACTCTTAATCAGTCCATTAATTTGCCTACCTTCTTTCCTAACCCACAGAACAAAGGGGAACGGATACTGCACTCCTTAGATGTGCACAGGCAACTTAGATTTTACTTAGACAGGACTAAACCTCAAAGGAAATCTGAACAACTGCTGGTGGCATTTGCTGCAGGGACAGAGGGGAATTTTAATTAAACTTTAATTTTTATCCCAATCCCTGGGTATACTTTCAGAAGAAATTTCTATCTTCTCTAATAGCGTCTGAATAATTTCCACTACCCATTCCTTAAATTCCTCTCTTTTCTACAGATAGGTGGAAAAGCGCCAGTGTCTCATTTTTATTTCATTGTCCTGTGTTTGTGTTTTAGTTATTATTAGTGCATGATCAGAAATAGTTATTGGGTGCATATCAAGACCTTCTATTAAATGCACATGTTCCTGTGGAATGTAAATTCTGTCTAGCCTAGCCCAGTTTTTGTATCTTGGGGAATAATAGATAAATTCAGTCCAAAATCCTAGTACTTAATTCATATCTTCCATGCCAAGTATTTTCATAAATTTCTTTTCACATCTACCTTCTTTGTTATGTTTTCCCTTCCGGGTCCCCCAGACAAATCTTCACTGTTGCATATCAAATTCCATTCCCCATCTACAAGTAATATTCCTTGCTGAAAGCTGATTATTTCTCCCAGAATTTGCTCATGTTCCATTATAACAGTTTGCGGTGGAATATAAATACATGCCAGTGTAACCTTCCTCCCTTGCCAGTAGCACCTTAATAACTATAAATCTACCTTGGAACTCCTCTTGCAATTAATATACTACTCCTGCCTTCCTTTGCCCAAGGTATTCCACTGAATAACCATCCTGAAAAACCTTTCTTTACCAAAATTCACATGTTCAGTTCTTTCCAAGTGTGTCTCCTGTAACATAGCTATTTGCACTCTATTTTTAATATAATATTTATCTGTGAGACCATTCACATTTATAGACATTACAGAAAGCATCATATTCTTGAAAAATTATTATTCCCACCTTTTATGTATGACCACTTTTTTGTTAAATGTCTAGTTCCAGCTTTTGTGTTACATGCATGTACTGTGTTAGGCAGGTTAATTTTTGTATACAGTTGTTTCTTGTCATCTCCATTTGAGCCTATGTCACATCTTTCAGAACATTCTTTTTAAAGAAAACTCTCAAATAGAAATACAAACACACCCCCCAATACCCCCTAAACCTATTAACTTAATAATAACACAAAACAATGTACGTCTTCAAATATTGAAGTTTTACCCTCTTAATGGGAACAAATGTTGCAAACCTATAGCCCCACATACAGCTTTGAGATAGCATAGATGACCTTTCTACTAGGTTAAGACACATGGTACAGCCTGTGGTTCTATTAAATATTGTCTGGGTTTGTCTTATCTTTATAGCTCTCTCAGCTGGGAAAATACTTGAATGTTTTCAGAAAACATTTTCTTAAAGCCATTTCTCTTTATCAGATTGTCTGCTAGAGGCATAAAAACACACAAAACTGCCAATCATATATTTGTTAACTAGATAAAAGGCCTTATAATATTCAATATTCTTTTTCATTTACTTGTCTTTTCTAAAACCTGTTACTAGATTAAGCTAATGGCCTTAACTAATTTTTCTTTTGTCATGCTTTTTTAACCAGATTGTTTTTTTTACATTGCAGTTCCTGTATTTCTTAAAACTGAACAAGGAGAATGAGAGAAGAAGGGAGACAGAAAAAAAAGAAAAAAAAAACAGGAGCCCCTATTTACATTTGTATCCCCATTACACATGCAAGTAACTGAAAATGATTTTATAACATGCAAAGAAAACAATGTACCATCAAATTAGTACTATTAAGGAAAAATGTTTACTTACAGTTAACTTTCACCCTCCTCTTCCCCTCTGCTGAGTATTTTTTCGAACATTAATGACATCAGGTAAGGCATATGCTTTAGAGTCCCCTGCAAGTTTAACAAAGTCCAAAAAAGTCCAATATTTCCAGATTTGCTTGTTCTGTCATGTGGCATAAATATAATTATTCTTTTGTAATCCCACATTTGTCGATTTCCAAATTACTGATTTTATTCTCCAAACATTCATGACATGAAGTAGGGCATATGCTTTAGAGTCCTCTACAAGTTTAACAAAGTCCAAGAAAGTCCAATATTTCCAGATTCTCTTGTTTTATTCCTGTTCATCTCCATCTCCCAAACTCTGCCTGTGCTTCATTTCAAATGTACTCAATTCTTCTAGTCAACTCTTGTGCCCTTTTCCCTCTCTCAAGCATTTTCTGTTGAAACACTGGAAAAGGTTTCACTGGCACAGTCTCCCTTTGTTCTTTATTACCAGAAGAACAAGAAGCAGAATCTCCTTCTGATTCACAACTCGCTTTTTGTTGGATAAACTTTTGTATTTCTTTCTTAGCATGTACTTCATTAAAAAATGATTTTGTTCCTCCAGGGAAAATATTTTGAAGATAGCTGGGTATCGTGCCTGCTTCTCGACATTCCATGAATAATGGAATAAATTTACTCCTCTTCTGCCTGGTGTACAATGAGTAGTCATTCTCCACAAATACACTGTCTCCCACTTTTAGTACTTTGTCCTTCTGCCACAGTATTGTCAGAATCAACTCCTTCTGTTGGTAAGATTGCATCTTTACTATTACAGGTCTAGGTTGTTTTCTCATAGCCAGGTTTACAGCATACTCATGATGTGCCCTTTCAGTTAACAATTCCTGTTGTAGAATATCAGTCTAGTTGCTTATTTGTGCTTTCATACAATTAATACAGTTAGTTCCTTCCAGCTTCTTGAGAACAGCAGAAAATCTCATGTTTTCCCTACATGCTCTAATTCTGTTATTTTTTGAAGCATTTCTTCTTATGCAGTGTCATATTCAGCCAGCCTTTTCTTCATTTTGACCTCTGAGTTTTGCATTTTTATCACCCTATCTGAATATATCTTTAAAGCTTCTTCCGTTTTTTTCCAACCTTTTATTGTTTGCATGATATACTCCATCAGTGTTTCATTTATTTTAGTCAAGTCTTTGTGCAGTTGTTTTATACTTTCTTCTAGGTTACTGGAAGTCATGTCTGGAGCTTGCACTTCTTTTTACTGAACAGTTGCAGTATTCTTACCTGTCAGTGTTTTTCATCACCTTTTGTGGCTGATTTTCCTTCAGGTCCTCTGTATTTATTTTTTTCCTGGCATACAGGCATTGCATTTACTAGCCAGTTACTGAAATTTACCCAGAAATCCAGGTCCACTTGTTTTCTCTGCTATGTTTCTATTTTCACACTGGAAGAGCCAGAATTAAACTGTTATTCTATGTGCAGCTATCTTGGAAGTCCAGTCAAATGCATTTGGTTGACTAAATAGACTGTTGACAGGTGTATGAGATCGCACAGTTCTCGAGGTTGGGGAATATGCTCTTTCCCCGATAGTGTGCAATCTCAGGGTTAGTAAATATAATTTGAAGGGAGGGTGTGGGCATTATTATTTTTATAAGTATTGCATACACTGAGGTTGTTTCTCCATGCATATATGGTAGTGTATCAACATTTGCTTTGTCAGTGTTTTGCTGTCAGTGTTTGGAAGGTCAATGTATGGGTTATTTACCAAACCTCAGCATCAGACTTCACTGACAGAATGTTCATGGAAGTTAAGAGTTTAAGAACTATAGAAAGAAGAAAGTGATAAAAAATAATAAAAATATCACAAAAAGCTAACATTAGTGAGAACTCACATACAGTGTGCTTGTTGCTCATTAATTTCTTTGAAAAAATACTGAAGCAGTAGATATCTAGACCTGGCTGAGGCCTTTCACACTGTTTCCCATGCAAGCATTATTGATAGACTTGTAAATCTGAATAAAAATCTGTATACTGTGCAATGGATAACTAACTGGTTGACAGACCCACTTGTAAATCTGAGTATAAATCCTTATATTGTGCAATGGGTAACTAACTGGTTGACATAACCTGTGTGGTTAGAGTAGCAGGTGCCACTTCTAAAAGTAAAACAGTTGCCAGTTGTGTATCACAGGGCTCAGTTTTGGACTCTCTCCTATTTGACAAATATTTCTCAGACCTTCAGGCCAGTACTTCTAGCCTTTGGTTAACTTACGTTTACAGATGACTGTCAATTGGGTGCTGTTATTCAATTTTCAATTGACTCACAAATGCTCAAAAATGGCTTA